>NC_064642.1:771968537-772013537 GCF_023864345.2 Schistocerca serialis cubense
ATTACATGTAAACCTTAACGTTGTGTTACTCCCACTACGAGTCTCTCGAGTTAGCAAATGTACCTCGCCGGATGACGAGGCATTTGGCTACCATAAGGGAGTCATTGTTACTGCAGCCAGCTGCTCCCCCTTCTTTGAATCTTTCCTCTCTTTAATTCGTACTGTGGTCAGTCCTGCAGAAGCGATATGCCACCACCTGTCCATGTTACCGTTGTCTGAGTTACTTCAATGACGATTTCCTCGAGATTTCAAATAAATATCGCCGAGTGACTAGCCTTTTGGCTACCTTAAGAGAGTCATAGTTACTGCTGCCAGCTGCGCGACGTACTTTGCATCTTTCCACTCTTTAATTATTACTGTGGTCAGTCCTGCAGGAGCAATATGCCATTACATGTAACCCTTAACGTTGTCTGAGCTACCTTAACGAAGATATCCTCGAGTTCTCAAAAAAAATTTTACATGGTGACGAGGCATTTGGCTACCTTAAGAGAGTCATAGTACCCCTGCCTGCTACTCCCACTTTTCTAAGCGTTTCTATCATTCTTGCTATGGCCTGTCCTACGGAACCGATGTGCCACTATATGTCCACGTTAACGTCGTCACTGTTATTCCCACTACGAGTCTCTCGAGTTAGCAAATGTACCTCGCCGGATGACGAGGCATTTGACTACGTTAAGGGAGTCATTGTTACTGCAGCCAGCTGCTCCCCCTTCTTTGAATCTTTCCTCTCTTTAATTCGTACTGTGGTCAGTCCTGCAGAAGCGATATGCCACCACCTGTCCATGTTACCGTTGTCTGAGTTACTTCTATGACGAATTCCTCGAGATTTCAAATTAATATCGCCGAGTGACGAGGCATTTGGCTACCTTAAGAGAGTCATAGTTACTGCTGCCAGCTGCGCGACATACTTTTGCATCTTTCCACTCTTTAATTATTACTGTGGTCAGTCCTGCAGGAGCAATATGCCATTACATGTAACCCTTAACGTTGTCTGAGGTATCTTAACGAAGATATCCTCGAGTTCTCAAAAAAAATTTCACATGGTGACGAGGCATTTGGCTACCTTAAGAGAATCATAGTACCCCTGCCTGCTGCTCCCACTTTTCTAAGCCTTTCTATCATTCTTGCTATGGCCTGTCCTACGGAACCGATATGCCACTATATGTCCACGTTAACGTCGTCACTGTTACTCCCACTACGAGTCTCTCGAGTTAGCAAATATACCTGGCCGGATGACGAGGCATTTGGGTACCTTAAGGGAGTCATACTTACTGCAGCCAGCTGCTAACCCTTCTTTGAATCTGTCCTCTCTTTAATTCGTACTGTGGTCAGTCCTGCAGAAGCGATATGCCACCACCTGTCCATGTTACCGTTGTCTGAGTTACTTCAACGACGATTTCCTCGAGTTTTCAAATAAATTTCGCCGAGTGACGAGGCATTTGGCTAACTTAAGAGAGTCGTAGTTACTGCTGACAGCTGCTCGACTTACTTTGCATCTTTCCACTCTTTAATTATTACTGTGGTCAGTCCTACCGGAGCAATATGCCATTACATGTAAACCTTAACGTTGTGTTACTCCCACTACGAGTCTCTCGAGTTAGCAAATGTACCTCGCCGGATGACGAGGCATTTGGCTACCATAAGGGAGTCATTGTTACTGCAGCCAGCTGCTCCCCCTTCTTTGAATCTTTCCTCTCTTTAATTCGTACTGTGGTCAGTCCTGCAGAAGCGATATGCCACCACCTGTCCATGTTACCGTTGTCTGAGTTACTTCAATGACGATTTCCTCGAGATTTCAAATAAATATCGCCGAGTGACGAGGCATTTGGCTACCTTAAGAGAGTCATAGCTACTGCTGCCAGCTGCGCGACGTACTTTGCATCTTTCCACTCTTTAATTATTACTGTGGTCAGTCCTGCAGGAGCAATATGCCATTACATGTAACCCTTAACGTTGTCTGAGCTACCTTAACGAAGATATCCTCGAGTTCTCAAAAAAAATTTTACATGGTGACGAGGCATTTGGCTACCTCAAGAGAGTCATAGTACCCCTGCCTGCTACTCCCACTTTTCTAAGCGTTTCTATCATTCTTGCTATGGCCTGTCCTACGGAACCGATGTGCCACTATATGTCCACGTTAACGTCGTCACTGTTACTCCCACTACGAGTCTCTCGAGTTAGCAAATGTACCTCGCCGGGTGACGAGGCATTTGGGTACCTTAAGGGAGTCATAGTTACTGCAGCCAGCTGCTCCCCCTTCTTTGAATCTGTCCTCTCTTTAATTCGTACTGTGGTCAGTCCTGCAGAAGCGATATGCCACCACCTGTCCATGTTACCGTTGTCTGAGTTACTTCAATGACGATTTCCTCGAGATTTCAAATAAATATCGCCGAGTGACGGGGCATTTGGCTACCTTAAGAGAGTCATAGTTACTGCTGCCAGCTGCGCGACGTACTTTGCATCTTTCCACTCTTTAATTATTACTGTGGTCAGTCCTGCAGGAGCAATATGCCATTACATGTAACCCTTAACGTTGTCTGAGCTACTTTAACGAAGATATCCTCGAGTTGTCAAAAAAAATTTTACATGGTGACGAGGCATTTGGCTACCTTATGAGAGTCATAGTACCCCTGCCTGCTACTCCCACTTTTCTAAGCGTTTCTATCATTCTTGCTATGGCCTGTCCTACGGAACCGATGTGCCACTATATGTCCACGTTAACGTCGTCACTGTTATTCCCACTACGAGTCTCTCGAGTTAGCAAATGTACCTCGCCGGATGACGAGGCATTTGACTACGTTAAGGGAGTCATTGTTACTGCAGCCAGCTGCTCCCCCTTCTTTGAATCTTTCCTCTCTTTAATTCGTACTGTGGTCAGTCCTGCAGAAGCGATGTGCCACCACCTGTCCATGTTACCGTTGTCTGAGTTACTTCTATGACGAATTCCTCGAGATTTCAAATTAATATCGCCGAGTGACGAGGCATTTGGCTACCTTAAGAGAGTCATAGTTACTGCTGCCAGCTGCGCGACATACTTTTGCATCTTTCCACTCTTTAATTATTACTGTGGTCAGTCCTGCAGGAGCAATATGCCATTACATGTAACCCTTAACGTTGTCTGAGGTATCTTAACGAAGATATCCTCGAGTTCTCAAAAAAAATTTCACATGGTGACGAGGCATTTGGCTACCTTAAGAGAGTCATAGTACCCCTGCCTGCTGCTCCCACTTTTCTAAGCGTTTCTATCATTCTTGCTATGGCCTGTCCTACGGAACCGATGTGCCACTATATGTCCACGTTAACGTCGTCACTGTTACTCCCACTACGAGTCTCTCGAGTTAGCAAATGTACCTCGCCGGATGACGAGGCATTTGACTACGTTAAGGGAGTCATTGTTACTGCAGCCAGCTGCTCCCCCTTCTTTGAATCTTTCCTCTCTTTAATTCGTACTGTGGTCAGTCCTGTGGAAGCGATATGCCACCACCTGTCCATGTTACCGTTGTCTGAGTTACTTCAACGACGATTTCCTCGAGTTTTCAAATAAATTTCGCCGAGTGACGAGGCATTTGGCTACCTTAAGAGAGTCGTAGTTACTGCTGACAGCTGCTCGACTTACTTTGCATCTTTCCACTCTTTAATTATTACTGTGGTCAGTCCTACCGGAGCAATATGCCATTACATGTAAACCTTAACGTTATGTTACTCCCACTACGAGTCTCTCGAGTTAGCAAATGTACCTCGCCGGATGACGAGGCATTTGGCTACCATAAGGGAGTCATTGTTACTGCAGCCAGCTGCTCCCCCTTCTTTGAATCTTTCCTCTCTTTAATTCGTACTGTGGTCAGTCCTGCAGAAGCGATATGCCACCACCTGTCCATGTTACCGTTGTCTGAGTTACTTCAATGACGATTTCCTCGAGATTTCAAATAAATATCGCCGAGTGACGAGGCATTTGGCTACCTTAAGAGAGTCATAGTTACTGCTGCCAGCTGCGCGACGTACTTTGCATCTTTCCACTCTTTAATTATTACTGTGGTCAGTCCTGCAGGAGCAATATGCCATTACATGTAACCCTTAACGTTGTCTGAGCTACCTTAACGAAGATATCCTCGAGTTCTCAAAAAAAATTTTACATGGTGACGAGGCATTTGGCTACCTTAAGAGAGTCATAGTACCCCTGCCTGCTACTCCCACTTTTCTAAGCGTTTCTATCATTCTTGCTATGGCCTGTCCTACGGAACCGATGTGCCACTATATGTCCACGTTAACGTCGTCACTGTTACTCCCACTACGAGTCTCTCGAGTTAGCAAATGTACCTCGCCGGATGACGAGGCATTTGGGTACCTTAAGGGAGTCATAGTTACTGCAGCCAGCTGCTCCCCCTTCTTTGAATCTGTCCTCTCTTTAATTTGTACTGTGGTCAGTCCTGCAGAAGCGATACGCCACCACCTGTCCATGTTACCGTTGTCTGAGTTACTTCAACGACGATTTCCTCGAGTTTTCAAATAAATTTCGCCGAGTGACGAGGCATTTGGCTACCTTAAGAGAGTCGTAGTTACTGCTGCCAGCTGCTCGACGTACTTTGCATCTTTCCACTCTTTAATTATTACTGTGGTCAGTCCTGCCGGAGCAATATGCCATTACATGTAAAGCTTAACGTTGTCTGAGCTACCTTAACGAAGATATCCTCGAGTTTTCAAAAAACATTTCACATGGTGACGAGGCATTTGGCTACCTTAAGAGAGTCATAGTACCCCTGCCTGCTGCTCCCACTTTTCTAAGCGTTTCTATCATTCTTGCTATGGCCTGTCCTACGGAACCGATGTGCCACTATATGTCCACGTTAACGTCGTCACTGTTACTCCCACTACGAGTCTCTCGAGTTAGCAAATGTACCTCGCCGGATGACGAGGCATTTGACTACGTTAAGGGAGTCATTGTTACTGCAGCCAGCTGCTCCCCCTTCTTTGAATCTTTCCTCTCTTTAATTCGTACTGTGGTCAGTCCTGCAGAAGCGATATGCCACCACCTGTCCATGTTACCGTTGTCTGAGTTACTTCTATGACGAATTCCTCGAGATTTCAAATTAATATCGCCGAGTGACGAGGCATTTGGCTACCTTAAGAGAGTCATAGTTACTGCTGCCAGCTGCTCGACATACTTTTGCATCTTTCCACTCTTTAATTATTACTGTGGTCAGTCCTGCAGGAGCAATATGCCATTACATGTAACCCTTAACGTTGTCTGAGGTATCTTAACGAAGATATCCTCGAGTTCTCAAAAAAAATTTCACATGGTGACGAGGCATTTGGCTACCTTAAGAGAATCATAGTACCCCTGCCTGCTGCTCCCACTTTTCTAAGCGTTTCTATCACTCTTGCTATGGCCTGTCCTACGGAACCGATGTGCCACTATATGTCCACGTTAACGTCGTCACTGTTACTCCCACTACGAGTCTCTCGAGTTAGCAAATATACCTGGCCGGATGACGAGGCATTTGGGTACCTTAAGGGAGTCATACTTACTGCAGCCAGCTGCTAACCCTTCTTTGAATCTGTCCTCTCTTTAATTTGTACTGTGGTCAGTCCTGCAGAAGCGATACGCCACCACCTGTCCATGTTACCGTTGTCTGAGTTACTTCAACGACGATTTCCTCGAGTTTTCAAATAAATTTCGCCGAGTGACGAGTCATTTGGCTACCTTAAGAGAGTCGTAGTTACTGCTGCCAGCTGCTCGACGTACTTTGCATCTTTCCACTCTTTAATTATTACTGTGGTCAGTCCTGCCGGAGCAATATGCCATTACATGTAAAGCTTAACGTTGTCTGAGCTACCTTAACGAAGATATCCTCGAGTTTTCAAAAAACATTTCACATGGTGACGAGGCATTTGGCTACCTTAAGAGAATCATAGTACCCCTGCCTGCTGCTCCCACTTTTCTAAGCGTTTCTATCATTCTTGCTATGGCCTGTCCTACGGAACCGATGTGCCACTATATGTCCACGTTAACGTCGTCACTGTTACTCCCACTACGAGTCTCTCGAGTTAGCAAATATACCTGGCCGGATGACGAGGCATTTGGGTACCTTAAGGGAGTCATACTTACTGCAGCCAGCTGCTAACCCTTCTTTGAATCTGTCCTCTCTTTAATTTGTACTGTGGTCAGTCCTGCAGAAGCGATACGCCACCACCTGTCCATGTTACCGTTGTCTGAGTTACTTCAACGACGATTTCCTCGAGTTTTCAAATAAATTTCGCCGAGTGACGAGTCATTTGGCTACCTTAAGAGAGTCGTAGTTACTGCTGCCAGCTGCTCGACGTACTTTGCATCTTTCCACTCTTTAATTATTACTGTGGTCAGTCCTGCCGGAGCAATATGCCATTACATGTAAAGCTTAACGTTGTCTGAGCTACCTTAACGAAGATATCCTCGAGTTTTCAAAAAACATTTCACATGGTGACGAGGCATTTGGCTACCTTAAGAGAGTCATAGTACCCCTGCCTGCTGCTCCCACTTTTCTAAGCGTTTCTATCATTCTTGCTATGGCCTGTCCTACGGAACCGATGTGCCACTATATGTCCACGTTAACGTCGTCACTGTTACTCCCACTACGAGTCTCTCGAGTTAGCAAATGTACCTCGCCGGATGACGAGGCATTTGACTACGTTAAGGGAGTCATTGTTACTGCAGCCAGCTGCTCCCCCTTCTTTGAATCTTTCCTCTCTTTAATTCGTACTGTGGTCAGTCCTGCAGAAGCGATATGCCACCACCTGTCCATGTTACCGTTGTCTGAGTTACTTCTATGACGAATTCCTCGAGATTTCAAATTAATATCGCCGAGTGACGAGGCATTTGGCTACCTTAAGAGAGTCATAGTCACTGCTGCCAGCTGCTCGACATACTTTTGCATTTTTCCACTCTTTAATTATTACTGTGGTCAGTCCTGCAGGAGCAATATGCCATTACATGTAACCCTTAACGTTGTCTGAGGTATCTTAACGAAGATATCCTCGAGTTCTCAAAAAAAATTTCACATGGTGACGAGGCATTTGGCTACCTTAAGAGAATCATAGTACCCCTGCCTGCTGCTCCCACTTTTCTAAGCGTTTCTATCATTCTTGCTATGGCCTGTCCTACGGAACCGATGTGCCACTATATGTCCACGTTAACGTCGTCACTGTTACTCCCACTACGAGTCTCTCGAGTTAGCAAATATACCTGGCCGGATGACGAGGCATTTGGGTACCTTAAGGGAGTCATACTTACTGCAGCCAGCTGCTAACCCTTCTTTGAATCTGTCCTCTCTTTAATTTGTACTGTGGTCAGTCCTGCAGAAGCGATACGCCACCACCTGTCCATGTTACCGTTGTCTGAGTTACTTCAACGACGATTTCCTCGAGTTTTCAAATAAATTTCGCCGAGTGACGAGTCATTTGGCTACCTTAAGAGAGTCGTAGTTACTGCTGCCAGCTGCTCGACGTACTTTGCATCTTTCCACTCTTTAATTATTACTGTGGTCAGTCCTGCCGGAGCAATATGCCATTACATGTAAAGCTTAACGTTGTCTGAGCTACCTTAACGAAGATATCCTCGAGTTTTCAAAAAACATTTCACATGGTGACGAGGCATTTGGCTACCTTAAGAGAGTCATAGTACCCCTGCCTGCTGCTCCCACTTTTCTAAGCGTTTCTATCATTCTTGCTATGGCCTGTCCTACGGAACCGATGTGCCACTATATGTCCACGTTAACGTCGTCACTGTTACTCCCACTACGAGTCTCTCGAGTTAGCAAATGTACCTCGCCGGATGACGAGGCATTTGACTACGTTAAGGGAGTCATTGTTACTGCAGCCAGCTGCTCCCCCTTCTTTGAATCTTTCCTCTCTTTAATTCGTACTGTGGTCAGTCCTGCAGAAGCGATATGCCACCACCTGTCCATGTTACCGTTGTCTGAGTTACTTCAACGACGATTTCCTCGAGTTTTCAAATAAATTTCGCCGAGTGACGAGGCATTTGGCTACCTTAAGAGAGTCGTAGTTACTGCTGACAGCTGCTCGACTTACTTTGCATCTTTCCACTCTTTAATTATTACTGTGGTCAGTCCTACCGGAGCAATATGCCATTACATGTAAACCTTAACGTTGTGTTACTCCCACTACGAGTCTCTCGAGTTAGCAAATGTACCTCGCCGGATGACGAGGCATTTGGGTACCTTAAGGGAGTCATAGTTACTGCAGCCAGCTGCTCCCCCTTGTTTGAATCTGTCCTCTCTTTAATTTGTACTGTGGTCAGTCCTGCAGAAGCGATACGCCACCACCTGTCCATGTTACCGTTGTCTGAGTTACTTCAACGACGATTTCCTCGAGTTTTCAAATAAATTTCGCCGAGTGACGAGGCATTTGGCTACCTTAAGAGAGTCGTAGTTACTGCTGCCAGCTGCTCGACGTACTTTGCATCTTTCCACTCTTTAATTATTACTGTGGTCAGTCCTGCCGGAGCAATATGCCATTACATGTAAAGCTTAACGTTGTCTGAGCTACCTTAACGAAGATATCCTCGAGTTTTCAAAAAACATTTCACATGGTGACGAGGCATTTGGCTACCTTAAGAGAGTCATAGTACCCCTGCCTGCTGCTCCCACTTTTCTAAGCGTTTCTATCATTCTTGCTATGGCCTGTCCTACGGAACCGATGTGCCACTATATGTCCACGTTAACGTCGTCACTGTTACTCCCACTACGAGTCTCTCGAGTTAGCAAATGTACCTCGCCGGATGACGAGGCATTTGACTACGTTAAGGGAGTCATTGTTACTGCAGCCAGCTGCTCCCCCTTCTTTGAATCTTTCCTCTCTTTAATTCGTACTGTGGTCAGTCCTGCAGAAGCGATATGCCACCACCTGTCCATGTTACCGTTGTCTGAGTTACTTCTATGACGAATTCCTCGAGATTTCAAATTAATATCGCCGAGTGACGAGGCATTTGGCTACCTTAAGAGAGTCATAGTTACTGCTGCCAGCTGCGCGACATACTTTTGCATCTTTCCACTCTTTAATTATTACTGTTGTCAGTCCTGCAGGAGCAATATGCCATTACATGTAACCCTTAACGTTGTCTGAGGTATCTTAACGAAGATATCCTCGAGTTCTCAAAAAAAATTTCACATGGTGACGAGGCATTTGGCTACCTTAAGAGAATCATAGTACCCCTGCCTGCTGCTCCCACTTTTCTAAGCGTTTCTATCATTCTTGCTATGGCCTGTCCTACGGAACCGATGTGCCACTATATGTCCACGTTAACGTCGTCACTGTTACTCCCACTACGAGTCTCTCGAGTCAGCAAATATACCTGGCCGGATGACGAGGCATTTGGGTACCTTAAGGGAGTCATACTTACTGCAGCCAGATGCTAACCCTTCTTTGAATCTGTCCTCTCTTTAATTTGTACTGTGGTCAGTCCTGCAGTAGCGATACGCCACCACCTGTCCATGTTACCGTTGTCTGAGTTACTTCAACGATGATTTCCTCGAGTTTTCAAATAAATTTCGCCGAGTCACGAGGCATTTGGCTACCTTAAGAGCGTCGTAGTTACTGGTGCCAGCTGCTCGACGTACTTTGCATCTTTCCACTCTTTAATTATTACTGTGGTCAGTCCTGCCGGAGCAATATGCCATTACATGTAAACCTTAACGTTGTCTGAGCTACCTTAACGAAGATATCCTCGAGTTCTCAAAAAAAATTTTACATGGTGACGAGGCATTTGGCTACCTTAAGAGAGTCATAGTACCCCTGCCTGCTACTCCCACTTTTCTAAGCGTTTCTATCATTCTTGCTATGGCCTGTCCTACGGAACCGATGTGCCACTATATGTCCACGTTAACGTCGTCACTGTTACTCCCACTACGAGTCTCTCGAGTTAGCAAATGTACCTCGCCGGATGACGAGGCATTTGGGTACCTTAAGGGAGTCATAGTTACTGCAGCCAGCTGCTCCCCCTTCTTTGAATCTGTCCTCTCTTTAATTTGTACTGTGGTCAGTCCTGCAGAAGCGATACGCCACCACCTGTCCATGTTACCGTTGTCTGAGTTACTTCAACGACGATTTCCTCGAGTTTTCAAATAAATTTCGCCGAGTGACGAGGCATTTGGCTACCTTAAGGGAGTCGTAGTTACTGCTGCCAGCTGCTCGACGTACTTTGCATCTTTCCACCCTTTAATTATTACTGTGGTCAGTCCTGCCGGAGCAATATGCCATTACATGTAAAGCTTAACGTTGTCTGAGCTACCTTAACGAAGATATCCTCGAGTTTTCAAAAAACATTTCACATGGTGACGAGGCATTTGGCTACCTTAAGAGAGTCATAGTACCCCTGCCTGCTGCTCCCACTTTTCTAAGCGTTTCTATCATTCTTGCTATGGCCTGTCCTACGGAACCGATGTGCCACTATATGTCCACGTTAACGTCGTCACTGTTACTCCCACTACGAGTCTCTCGAGTTAGCAAATGTACCTCGCCGGATGACGAGGCATTTGACTACGTTAAGGGAGTCATTGTTACTGCAGCCAGCTGCTCCCCCTTCTTTGAATCTTTCCTCTCTTTAATTCGTACTGTGGTCAGTCCTGCAGAAGCGATATGCCACCACCTGTCCCTGTTACCGTTGTCTGAGTTACTTCAACGACGATTTCCTCGAGTTTTCAAATAAATTTCGCCGAGTGACGAGGCATTTGGCTACCTTAAGAGAGTCGTAGTTACTGCTGACAGCTGCTCGACTTACTTTGCATCTTTCCACTCTTTAATTATTACTGTGGTCAGTCCTACCGGAGCAATATGCCATTACATGTAAACCTTAACGTTGTGTTACTCCCACTACGAGTCTCTCGAGTTAGCAAATGTACCTCGCCGGATGACGAGGCATTTGGCTACCATAAGGGAGTCATTGTTACTGCAGCCAGCTGCTCCCCCTTCTTTGAATCTTTCCTCTCTTTAATTCGTACTGTGGTCAGTCCTGCAGAAGCGATATGCCACCACCTGTCCATGTTACCGTTGTCTGAGTTACTTCTATGACGAATTCCTCGAGATTTCAAATTAATATCGCCGAGTGACGAGGCATTTGGCTACCTTAAGAGAGTCATAGTTACTGCTGCCAGCTGCGCGACATACTTTTGCATCTTTCCACTCTTTAATTATTACTGTGGTCAGTCCTGCAGGAGCAATATGCCATTACATGTAACCCTTAACGTTGTCTGAGGTATCTTAACGAAGATATCCTCGAGTTCTCAAAAAAAATTTCACATGGTGACGAGGCATTTGGCTACCTTAAGAGAATCATAGTACCCCTGCCTGCTGCTCCCACTTTTCTAAGCGTTTCTATCATTCTTGCTATGGCCTGTCCTACGGAACCGATGTGCCATTATATGTCCACGTTAACGTCGTCACTGTTACTCCCACTACGAGTCTCTCGAGTTAGCAAATATACCTGGCCGGATGACGAGGCATTTGGGTACCTTAAGGGAGTCATACTTACTGCAGCCAGCTGCTAACCCTTCTTTGAATCTGTCCTCTCTTTAATTTGAACTGTGGTCAGTCCTGCAGAAGCGATACGCCACCACCTGTCCATGTTACCGTTGTCTGAGTTACTTCAACGACGATTTCCTCGAGTTTTCAAATAAATTTCGCCGAGTCACGGGGCATTTGGCTACCTTAAGAGCGTCGTAGTTACTGGTGCCAGCTGCTCGACGTACTTTGCATCTTTCCACTCTTTAATTATTACTGTGGTCAGTCCTGCCGGAGCAATATGCCATTACATGTAAACCTTAACGTTGTCTGAGCTACCTTAACGAAGATATCCTCGAGTTTTCAAAAAACATTTCACATGGTGACGAGGCATTTGGCTACCTTAAGAGAGTCATAGTACCCCTGCCTGCTGCTCCCACTTTTCTAAGCGTTTCTATCATTCTTGCTATGGCCTGTCCTATGGAACCGATGTGCCACTATATGTCCACGTTAACGTCGTCACTGTTACTCCCACTACGAGTCTCTCGAGTTAGCAAATGTACCTCGCCGGATGACGAGGCATTTGACTACGTTAAGGGAGTCATTGTTACTGCAGCCAGCTGCTCCCCCTTCTTTGAATCTTTCCTCTCTTTAATTCGTACTGTGGTCAGTCCTGCAGAAGCGATATGCCACCACCTGTCCATGTTACCGTTGTCTGAGTTACTTCTATGACGAATTCCTCGAGATTTCAAATTAATATCGCCGAGTGACGAGGCATTTGGCTACCTTAAGAGAGTCATAGTTACTGCTGCCAGCTGCGCGACATACTTTTGCATCTTTCCACTCTTTAATTATTACTGTGGTCAGTCCTGCAGGAGCAATATGCCATTACATGTAACCCTTAACGTTGTCTGAGGTATCTTAACGAAGATATCCTCGAGTTCTCAAAAAAAATTTCACATGGTGACGAGGCATTTGGCTACCTTAAGAGAATCATAGTACCCCTGCCTGCTGCTCCCACTTTTCTAAGCGTTTCTATCATTCTTGCTATGGCCTGTCCTACGGAACCGATGTGCCACTATATGTCCACGTTAACGTCGTCACTGTTACTCCCACTACGAGTCTCTCGAGTTAGCAAATATACCTGGCCGGATGACGAGGCATTTGGGTACCTTAAGGGAGTCATACTTACTGCAGCCAGCTGCTAACCCGTCTTTGAATCTTTCCTCTCTTTAATTCGTACTGTGGTCAGTCCTGCAGAAGCGATATGCCACCACCTGTCCATGTTACCGTTGTCTGAGTTACTTCAACGACGATTTCCTCGAGTTTTCAAATAAATTTCGCCGAGTGACGAGGCATTTGGCTACCTTAAGAGAGTCGTAGTTACTGCTGACAGCTGCTCGACTTACTTTGCATCTTTCCACTCTTTAATTATTACTGTGGTCAGTCCTACCGGAGCAATATGCCATTACATGTAAACCTTAACGTTGTGTTACTCCCACTACGAGTCTCTCGAGTTAGCAAATGTACCTCGCCGGATGACGAGGCATTTGGCTACCATAAGGGAGTCATTGTTACTGCAGCCAGCTGCTCCCCCTTCTTTGAATCTTTCTTCTCTTTAATTCGTACTGTGGTCAGTCCTGCAGAAGCGATATGCCACCACCTGTCCATGTTACCGTTGTCTGAGTTACTTCAATGACGATTTCCTCGAGATTTCAAATAAATATCGCCGAGTGACGAGGCATTTGGCTACCTTAAGAGAGTCATAGTTACTGCTGCCAGCTGCGCGACGTACTTTGCATCTTTCCACTCTTTAATTATTACTGTGGTCAGTCCTGCAGGAGCAATATGCCATTACATGTAACCCTTAACGTTGTCTGAGCTACCTTAACGAAGATATCCTCGAGTTTTCAAAAAAAATTTTACATGGTGACGAGGCATTTGGCTACCTTAAGAGAGTCATAGTACCCCTGCCTGCTGCTCCCACTTTTCTAAGCGTTTCTATCATTCTTGCTATGGCCTGTCCTATGGAACCGATGTGCCACTATATGTCCACGTTAACGTCGTCACTGTTACTCCCACTACGAGTCTCTCGAGTTAGCAAATGTACCTCGCCGGATGACGAGGCATTTGACTACGTTAAGGGAGTCATTGTTACTGCAGCCAGCTGCTCCCCCTTCTTTGAATCTTTCCTCTCTTTAATTCGTACAGTGGTCAGTCCTGCAGAAGCGATATGCCACCACCTGTCCATGTTACCGTTGTCTGAGTTACTTCTATGACGAATTCCTCGAGATTTCAAATTAATATCGCCGAGTGACGAGGCATTTGGCTACCTTAAGAGAGTCATAGTTACTGCTGCCAGCTGCGCGACATACTTTTGCATCTTTCCACTCTTTAATTATTACTGTGGTCAGTCCTGCAGGAGCAATATGCCATTACATGTAACCCTTAACGTTGTCTGAGGTATCTTAACGAAGATATCCTCGAGTTCTCAAAAAAAATTTCACATGGTGACGAGGCATTTGGCTACCTTAAGAGAATCATAGTACCCCTGCCTGCTGCTCCCACTTTTCTAAGCGTTTCTATCATTCTTGCTATGGCCTGTCCTACGGAACCGATGTGCCACTATATGTCCACGTTAACGTCGTCACTGTTACTCCCACTACGAGTCTCTCGAGTTAGCAAATATACCTGGCCGGATGACGAGGCATTTGGGTACCTTAAGGGAGTCATACTTACTGCAGCCAGCTGCTAACCCGTCTTTGAATCTTTCCTCTCTTTAATTCGTACTGTGGTCAGTCCTGCAGAAGCGATATGCCACCACCTGTCCATGTTACCGTTGTCTGAGTTACTTCAACGACGATTTCCTCGAGTTTTCAAATAAATTTCGCCGAGTGACGAGGCATTTGGCTACCTTAAGAGAGTCGTAGTTACTGCTGACAGCTGCTCGACTTACTTTGCATCTTTCCACTCTTTAATTATTACTGTGGTCAGTCCTACCGGAGCAATATGCCATTACATGTAAACCTTAACGTTGTGTTACTCCCACTACGAGTCTCTCGAGTTAGCAAATGTACCTCGCCGGATGACGAGGCATTTGGCTACCATAAGGGAGTCATTGTTACTGCAGCCAGCTGCTCCCCCTTCTTTGAATCTTTCCTCTCTTTAATTCGTACTGTGGTCAGTCCTGCAGAAGCGATATGCCACCACCTGTCCATGTTACCGTTGTCTGAGTTACTTCTATGACGAATTCCTCGAGATTTCAAATTAATATCGCCGAGTGACGAGGCATTTGGCTACCTTAAGAGAGTCATAGTTACTGCTGCCAGCTGCGCGACATACTTTTGCATCTTTCCACTCTTTAATTATTACTGTGGTCAGTCCTGCAGGAGCAATATGCCATTACATGTAACCCTTAACGTTGTCTGAGGTATCTTAACGAAGATATCCTCGAGTTCTCAAAAAAAATTTCACATGGTGACGAGGCATTTGGCTACCTTAAGAGAATCATAGTACCCCTGCCTGCTGCTCCCACTTTTCTAAGCGTTTCTATCATTCTTGCTATGGCCTGTCCTACGGAACCGATGTGCCACTATATGTCCACGTTAACGTCGTCACTGTTACTCCCACTACGAGTCTCTCGAGTTAGCAAATATACCTGGCCGGATGACGAGGCATTTGGGTACCTTAAGGGAGTCATACTTACTGCAGCCAGCTGCTAACCCGTCTTTGAATCTTTCCTCTCTTTAATTCGTACTGTGGTCAGTCCTGCAGAAGCGATATGCCACCACCTGTCCATGTTACCGTTGTCTGAGTTACTTCTATGACGAATTCCTCGAGATTTCAAATTAATATCGCCGAGTGACGAGGCATTTGGCTACCTTAAGAGAGTCATAGTTACTGCTGCCAGCTGCGCGACATACTTTTGCATCTTTCCACTCTTTAATTATTACTGTGGTCAGTCCTGCAGGAGCAATATGCCATTACATGTAACCCTTAACGTTGTCTGAGGTATCTTAACGAAGATATCCTCGAGTTCTCAAAAAAAATTTCACATGGTGACGAGGCATTTGGCTACCTTAAGAGAATCATAGTACCCCTGCCTGCTGCTCCCACTTTTCTAAGCGTTTCTATCATTCTTGCTATGGCCTGTCCTACGGAACCGATGTGCCACTATATGTCCACGTTAACGTCGTCACTGTTACTCCCACTACGAGTCTCTCGAGTTAGCAAATATACCTGGCCGGATGACGAGGCATTTGGGTACCTTAAGGGAGTCATACTTACTGCAGCCAGCTGCTAACCCGTCTTTGAATCTTTCCTCTCTTTAATTCGTACTGTGGTCAGTCCTGCAGAAGCGATATGCCACCACCTGTCCATGTTACCGTTGTCTGAGTTACTTCAACGACGATTTCCTCGAGTTTTCAAATAAATTTCGCCGAGTGACGAGGCATTTGGCTACCTTAAGAGAGTCGTAGTTACTGCTGACAGCTGCTCGACTTACTTTGCATCTTTCCACTCTTTAATTATTACTGTGGTCAGTCCTACCGGAGCAATATGCCATTACATGTAAACCTTAACGTTGTGTTACTCCCACTACGAGTCTCTCGAGTTAGCAAATGTACCTCGCCGGATGACGAGGCATTTGGCTACCATAAGGGAGTCATTGTTACTGCAGCCAGCTGCTCCCCATTCTTTGAATCTTTCTTCTCTTTAATTCGTACTGTGGTCAGTCCTGCAGAAGCGATATGCCACCACCTGTCCATGTTACCGTTGTCTGAGTTACTTCAATGACGATTTCCTCGAGATTTCAAATAAATATCGCCGAGTGACGAGGCATTTGGCTACCTTAAGAGAGTCATAGTTACTGCTGCCAGCTGCGCGACGTACTTTGCATCTTTCCACTCTTTAATTATTACTGTGGTCAGTCCTGCAGGAGCAATATGCCATTACATGTAACCCTTAACGTTGTCTGAGCTACCTTAACGAAGATATCCTCGAGTTCTCAAAAAAAATTTTACATGGTGACGAGGCATTTGGCTACCTTAAGAGAGTCATAGTACCCCTGCCTGCTACTCCCACTTTTCTAAGCGTTTCTATCATTCTTGCTATGGCCTGTCCTACGGAACCGATGTGCCACTATATGTCCACGTTAACGTCGTCACTGTTACTCCCACTACGAGTCTCTCGACTTAGCAAATGTACCTCGCCGGATGACGAGGCATTTGGGTACCTTAAGGGAGTCATAGTTACTGCAGCCAGCTGCTCCCCCTTCTTTGAATCTGTCCTCTCTTTAATTTGTACTGTGGTCAGTCCTGCAGAAGCGATACGCCACCACCTGTCCATGTTACCGTTGTCTGAGTTACTTCAACGACGATTTCCTCGAGTTTTCAAATAAATTTCGCCGAGTGACGAGGCATTTGGCTACCTTAAGAGAGTCGTAGTTACTGCTGCCAGCTGCTCGACGTACTTTGCATCTTTCCACTCTTTAATTATTACTGTGGTCAGTCCTGCCGGAGCAATATGCCATTACATGTAAAGCTTAACGTTGTCTGAGCTACCTTAACGAAGATATCCTCGAGTTTTCAAAAAACATTTCACATGGTGACGAGGCATTTGGCTACCTTAAGAGAGTCATAGTACCCCTGCCTGCTGCTCCCACTTATCTAAGCGTTTCTATCATTCTTGCTATGGCCTGTCCTACGGAACCGATGTGCCACTATATGTCCACGTTAACGTCGTCACTGTTACTCCCACTACGAGTCTCTCGAGTTAGCAAATGTACCTCGCCGGATGACGAGGCATTTGACTACGTTAAGGGAGTCATTGTTACTGCAGCCAGCTGCTCCCCCTTCTTTGAATCTTTCCTCTCTTTAATTCGTACTGTGGTCAGTCCTGCAGAAGCGATATGCCACCACCTGTCCATGTTACCGTTGTCTGAGTTACTTCTATGACGAATTCCTCGAGATTTCAAATTAATATCGCCGAGTGACGAGGCATTTGGCTACCTTAAGAGAGTCATAGTTACTGCTGCCAGCTGCGCGACATACTTTTGCATCTTTCCACTCTTTAATTATTACTGTGGTCAGTCCTGCAGGAGCAATATGCCATTACATGTAACCCTTAACGTTGTCTGAGGTATCTTAACGAAGATATCCTCGAGTTCTCAAAAAAAATTTCACATGGTGACGAGGCATTTGGCTACCTTAAGAGAATCATAGTACCCCTGCCTGCTGCTCCCACTTTTCTAAGCGTTTCTATCATTCTTGCTATGGCCTGTCCTACGGAACCGATGTGCCACTATATGTCCACGTTAACGTCGTCACTGTTACTCCCACTACGAGTCTCTCGAGTTAGCAAATATACCTGGCCGGATGACGAGGCATTTGGGTACCTTAAGGGAGTCATACTTACTGCAGCCAGCTGCTAACCCTTCTTTGAATCTGTCCTCTCTTTAATTTGAACTGTGGTCAGTCCTGCAGAAGCGATACGCCACCACCTGTCCATGTTACCGTTGTCTGAGTTACTTCAACGACGATTTCCTCGAGTTTTCAAATAAATTTCGCCGAGTGACGAGGCATTTGGCTACCTTAAGAGAGTCGTAGTTACTGGTGCCAGCTGCTCGACGTACTTTGCATCTTTCCACTCTTTAATTATTACTGTGGTCAGTCCTGCCGGAGCAATATGCCATTACATGTAAACCTTAACGTTGTCTGAGCTACCTTAACGAAGATATCCTCGAGTTCTCAAAAAAAATTTTACATGGTGACGAGGCATTTGGCTACCTTAAGAGAGTCATAGTACCCCTGCCTGCTACTCCCACTTTTCTAAGCGTTTCTATCATTCTTGCTATGGCCTGTCCTACGGAACCGATGTGCCACTATATGTCCACGTTAACGTCGTCACTGTTACTCCCACTACGAGTCTCTCGAGTTAGCAAATGTACCTCGCCGGATGACGAGGCATTTGGGTACCTTAAGGGAGTCATAATTACTGCAGCCAGCTGCTCCCCCTTCTTTGAATCTGTCCTCTCTTTAATTTGTACTGTGGTCAGTCCTGCAGAAGCGATACGCCACCACCTGTCCATGTTACCGTTTTCTGAGTTACTTCAACGACGATTTCCTCGAGTTTTCAAATAAATTTCGCCGAGTGACGAGGCATTTGGCTACCTTAAGAGAGTCGTAGTTACTGCTGCCAGCTGCTCGACGTACTTTGCATCTTTCCACTCTTTAATTATTACTGTGGTCAGTCCTGCCGGAGCAATATGCCATTACATGTAAAGCTTAACGTTGTCTGAGCTACCTTAACGAAGATATCCTCGAGTTTTCAAAAAACATTTCACATGATGACGAGGCATTTGGCTACCTTAAGAGCGTCATAGTACCCCTGCCTGCTGCTCCCACTTTTCTAAGCGTTTCTATCATTCTTGCTATGGCCTGTCCTACGGAACCGATGTGCCACTATATGTCCACGTTAACGTCGTCACTGTTACTCCCACTACGAGTCTCTCGAGTTAGCAAATGTACCTCGCCGGATGACGAGGCATTTGACTACGTTAAGGGAGTCATTGTTACTGCAGCCAGCTGCTCCCCCTTCTTTGAATCTTTCCTCTCTTTAATTCGTACTGTGGTCAGTCCTGCAGAAGCGATATGCCACCACCTGTCCATGTTACCGTTGTCTGAGTTACTTCTATGACGAATTCCTCGAGATTTCAAATTAATATCGCCGAGTGACGAGGCATTTGGCTACCTTAAGAGAGTCATAGTTACCGCTGCCAGCTGCGCGACATACTTTTGCATCTTTCCACTCTTTAATTATTACTGTGGTCAGTCCTGCAGGAGCAATATGCCATTACATGTAACCCTTAACGTTGTCTGAGGTATCTTAACGAAGATATCCTCGAGTTCTCAAAAAAAATTTCACATGGTGACGAGGCATTTGGCTACCTTAAGAGAATCATAGTACCCCTGCCTGCTGCTCCCACTTTTCTAAGCGTTTCTATCATTCTTGCTATGGCCTGTCCTACGGAACCGATGTGCCACTATATGTCCACGTTAACGTCGTCACTGTTACTCCCACTACGAGTCTCTCGAGTTAGCAAATATACCTGGCCGGATGACGAGGCATTTGGGTACCTTAAGGGAGTCATACTTACTGCAGCCAGCTGCTAACCCTTCTTTGAATCTGTCCTCTCTTTAATTTGAACTGTGGTCAGTCCTGCAGAAGCGATACGCCACCACCTGTCCATGTTACCGTTGTCTGAGTTACTTCAACGACGATTTCCTCGAGTTTTCAAATAAATTTCGCCGAGTCACGAGGCATTTGGCTACCTTAAGAGCGTCGTAGTTACTGGTGCCAGCTGCTCGACGTACTTTGCATCTTTCCACTCTTTAATTATTACTGTGGTCAGTCCTGCCGGAGCAATATGCCATTACATGTAAACCTTAACGTTGTCTGAGCTACCTTAACGAAGATATCCTCGAGTTTTCAAAAAACATTTCACATGGTGACGAGGCATTTGGCTACCTTAAGAGAGTCATAGTACCCCTGCCTGCTGCTCCCACTTTTCTAAGCGTTTCTATCATTCTTGCTATGGCCTGTCCTATGGAACCGATGTGCCACTATATGTCCACGTTAACGTCGTCACTGTTACTCCCACTACGAGTCTCTCGAGTTAGCAAATGTACCTCGCCGGATGACGAGGCATTTGACTACGTTAAGGGAGTCATTGTTACTGCAGCCAGCTGCTCCCCCTTCTTTGAATCTTTCCTCTCTTTAATTCGTACTGTGGTCAGTCCTGCAGAAGCGATATGCCACCACCTGTCCATGTTACCGTTGTCTGAGTTACTTCTATGACGAATTCCTCGAGATTTCAAATTAATATCGCCGAGTGACGAGGCATTTGGCTACCTTAAGAGAGTCATAGTTACTGCTGCCAGCTGCGCGACATACTTTTGCATCTTTCCACTCTTTAATTATTACTGTGGTCAGTCCTGCAGGAGCAATATGCCATTACATGTAACCCTTAACGTTGTCTGAGGTATCTTAACGAAGATATCCTCGAGTTCTCAAAAAAAATTTCACATGGTGACGAGGCATTTGGCTACCTTAAGAGAATCATAGTACCCCTGCCTGCTGCTCCCACTTTTCTAAGCGTTTCTATCATTCTTGCTATGGCCTGTCCTACGGAACCGATGTGCCACTATATGTCCACGTTAACGTCGTCACTGTTACTCCCACTACGAGTCTCTCGAGTTAGCAAATATACCTGGCCGGATGACGAGGCATTTGGGTACCTTAAGGGAGTCATACTTACTGCAGCCAGCTGCTAACCCTTCTTTGAATCTTTCCTCTCTTTAATTCGTACTGTGGTCAGTCCTGCAGAAGCGATATGCCACCACCTGTCCATGTTACCGTTGTCTGAGTTACTTCAACGACGATTTCCTCGAGTTTTCAAATAAATTTCGCCGAGTGACGAGGCTTTTGGCTACCTTAAGAGAGTCGTAGTTACTGCTGACAGCTGCTCGACTTACTTTGCATCTTTCCACTCTTTAATTATTACTGTGGTCAGTCCTACCGGAGCAATATGCCATTACATGTAAACCTTAACGTTGTGTTACTCCCACTACGAGTCTCTCGAGTTAGCAAATGTACCTCGCCGGATGACGAGGCATTTGGCTACCATAAGGGAGTCATTGTTACTGCAGCCAGCTGCTCCCCCTTCTTTGAATCTTTCTTCTCTTTAATTCGTACTGTGGTCAGTCCTGCAGAAGCGATATGCCACCACCTGTCCATGTTACCGTTGTCTGAGTTACTTCAATGACGATTTCCTCGAGATTTCAAATAAATATCGCCGAGTGACGAGGCATTTGGCTACCTTAAGAGAGTCATAGTTACTGCTGCCAGCTGCGCGACGTACTTTGCATCTTTCCACTCTTTAATTATTACTGTGGTCAGTCCTGCAGGAGCAATATGCCATTACATGTAACCCTTAACGTTGTCTGAGCTACCTTAACGAAGATATCCTCGAGTTCTCAAAAAAAATTTTACATGGTGACGAGGCATTTGGCTACCTTAAGAGAGTCATAGTACCCCTGCCTGCTACTCCCACTTTTCTAAGCGTTTCTATCATTCTTGCTATGGCCTGTCCTACGGAACCGATGTGCCACTATATGTCCACGTTAACGTCGTCACTGTTACTCCCACTACGAGTCTCTCGACTTAGCAAATGTACCTCGCCGGATGACGAGGCATTTGGGTACCTTAAGGGAGTCATAGTTACTGCAGCCAGCTGCTCCCCCTTCTTTGAATCTGTCCTCTCTTTAATTTGTACTGTGGTCAGTCCTGCAGAAGCGATACGCCACCACCTGTCCATGTTACCGTTGTCTGATTTACTTCAACGACGATTTCCTCGAGTTTTCAAATAAATTTCGCCGAGTGACGAGGCATTTGGCTACCTTAAGAGAGTCGTAGTTACTGCTGCCAGCTGCTCGACGTACTTTGCATCTTTCCACTCTTTAATTATTACTGTGGTCAGTCCTGCCGGAGCAATATGCCATTACATGTAAAGCTTAACGTTGTCTGAGCTACCTTAACGAAGATATCCTCGAGTTTTCAAAAAACATTTCACATGGTGACGAGGCATTTGGCTACCTTAAGAGAGTCATAGTACCCCTGCCTGCTGCTCCCACTTATCTAAGCGTTTCTATCATACTTGCTATGGCCTGTCCTATGGAACCGATGTGCCACTATATGTCCACGTTAACGTCGTCACTGTTACTCCCACTACGAGTCTCTCGAGTTAGCAAATGTACCTCGCCGGATGACGAGGCATTTGACTACGTTAAGAGAGTCATTGTTACTGCAGCCAGCTGCTCCCCCTTCTTTGAATCTTTCCTCTCTTTAATTCGTACTGTGGTCAGTCCTGCAGAAGCGATATGCCACCACCTGTCCATGTTACCGTTGTCTGAGTTACTTCTATGACGAATTCCTCGAGATTTCAAATTAATATCGCCGAGTGACGAGTCATTTGGCTACCTTAAGAGAGTCATAGTTACTGCTGCCAGCTGCGCGACATACTTTTGCATCTTTCCACTCTTTAATTATTACTGTGGTCAGTCCTGCAGGAGCAATATGCCATTACATGTAACCCTTAACGTTGTCTGAGGTATCTTAACGAAGATATCCTCGAGTTCTCAAAAAAAATTTCACATGGTGACGAGGCATTTGGCTACCTTAAGAGAATCATAGTACCCCTGCCTGCTGCTCCCACTTTTCTAAGCGTTTCTATCATTCTTGCTATGGCCTGTCCTACGGAACCGATGTGCCACTATATGTCCACGTTAACGTCGTCACTGTTACTCCCACTACGAGTCTCTCGAGTTAGCAAATATACCTGGCCGGATGACGAGGCATTTGGGTACCTTAAGGGAGTCATACTTACTGCAGCCAGCTGCTAACCCTTCTTTGAATCTGTCCTCTCTTTAATTTGAACTGTGGTCAGTCCTGCAGAAGCGATACGCCACCACCTGTCCATGTTACCGTTGTCTGAGTTACTTCAACGACGATTTCCTCGAGTTTTCAAATAAATTTCGCCGAGTCACGAGGCATTTGGCTACCTTAAGAGCGTCGTAGTTACTGGTGCCAGCTGCTCGACGTACTTTGCATCTTTCCACTCTTTAATTATTACTGTGGTCAGTCCTGCCGGAGCAATATGCCATTACATGTAAACCTTAACGTTGTCTGAGCTACCTTAACGAAGATATCCTCGAGTTCTCAAAAAAAATTTTACATGGTGACGAGGCATTTGGCTACCTTAAGAGAGTCATAGTACCCCTGCCTGCTACTCCCACTTTTCTAAGCGTTTCTATCATTCTTGCTATGGCCTGTCCTACGGAACCGATGTGCCACTATATGTCCACGTTAACGTCGTCACTGTTACTCCCACTACGAGTCTCTCGAGTTAGCAAATGTACCTCGCCGGATGACGAGGCATTTGGGTACCTTAAGGGAGTCATAATTACTGCAGCCAGCTGCTCCCCCTTCTTTGAATCTGTCCTCTCTTTAATTTGTACTGTGGTCAGTCCTGCAGAAGCGATACGCCACCACCTGTCCATGTTACCGTTGTCTGAGTTACTTCAACGACGATTTCCTCGAGTTTTCAAATAAATTTCGCCGAGTGACGAGGCATTTGGCTACCTTAAGAGAGTCGTAGTTACTGCTGCCAGCTGCTCGACGTACTTTGCATCTTTCCACTCTTTAATTATTACTGTGGTCAGTCCTGCCGGAGCAATATGCCATTACACGTAAAGCTTAACGTTGTCTGAGCTACCTTAACGAAGATATCCTCGAGTTTTCAAAAAACATTTCACATGGTGACGAGGCATTTGGCTACCTTAAGAGAGTCATAGTACCCCTGCCTGCTGCTCCCACTTTTCTAAGCGTTTCTATCATTCTTGCTATGGCCTGTCCTACGGAACCGATGTGCCACTATATGTCCACGTTAACGTCGTCACTGTTACTCCCACTACGAGTCTCTCGAGTTAGCAAATGTACCTCGCCGGATGACGAGGCATTTGACTACGTTAAGGGAGTCATAGTTACTGCAGCCAGCTGCTCCCCCTTCTTTGAATCTTTCCTCTCTTTAATTCGTACTGTGGTCAGTCCTGCAGAAGCGATATGCCACCACCTGTCCATGTTACCGTTGTCTGAGTTACTTCTATGACGAATTCCTCGAGATTTCAAATTAATATCGCCGAGTGACGAGGCATTTGGCTACCTTAAGAGAGTCATAGTTACTGCTGCCAGCTGCGCGACATACTTTTGCATCTTTCCACTCTTTAATTATTACTGTGGTCAGTCCTGCAGGAGCAATATGCCATTACATGTAACCCTTAACGTTGTCTGAGCTACCTTAACGAAGATATCCTCGAGTTCTCAAAAAAAATTTCACATGGTGACGAGGCATTTGGCTACCGTAAGAGAGTCATAGTACCCCTGCCTGCTGCTCCCACTTTTCTAAGCGTTTCTATCATTCTTGCTATGGCCTGTCCTACGGAACCGATGTGCCACTATATGTCCACGTTAACGTCGTCACTGTTACTCCCACTACGAGTCTCTCGAGTTAGCAAATGTACCTCGCCGGATGACGAGGCATTTGACTACGTTAAGGTAGTCATTGTTACTGCAGCCAGCTGCTCCCCCTTCTTTGAATCATTCCTCTCTTTAATTCGTACTGTGGTCAGTCCTGCAGAAGCGATATGCCACCACCTGTCCATGTTACCGTTGTCTGAGTTACTTCTATGACGAATTCCTCGAGATTTCAAATTAATATCGCCGAGTGACGAGGCATTTGGCTACCTTAAGAGAGTCATAGTTACTGCTGCCAGCTGCGCGACATACTTTTGCATCTTTCCACTCTTTAATTATTACTGTGGTCAGTCCTGCTGGAGCAATATGCCATTACATGTAACCCTTAACGTTGTCTGAGGTACCTTAACGAAGATATCCTCGAGTTGTCAAAAAAAATTGCACATGGTGACGAGGCATTTGGCTACCTTAAGAGAATCATAGTACCCCTGCCTGCTGCTCCCACTTTTCTAAGCGTTTCTATCATTCTTGCTATGGCCTGTCCTACGGAACCGATGTGCCACTATATGTCCACGTTAACGTCGTCACTGTTACTCCCACTACGAGTCTCTCGAGTTAGCAAATACACTCCCGGAAATGGAAAAAAGAACACATTGACACCGGTGTGTCAGACCCACCATACTTGCTCCGGACACTGCGAGAGGGCTGTACAAGCAATGATCACACGCACGGCACAGCGGACACACCAGGAACCGCAGTGTTGGCCGTCGAATGGCGCTAGCTGCGCAGCATTTGTGCACCGCCGCCGTCAGTGTCAGCCAGTTTGCCGTGGCATACGGAGCTCCATCGCAGTCTTTAACACTGGTAGCATGCCGCGACAGTGTGGACGTGAACCGTATGTGCAGTTGACGGACTTTGAGCGAGGGCGTATAGTGGGCATGCGGGAGGCCGGGTGGACGTACCGCCGAATTGCTCAACACGTGGGGCGTGAGGTCTCCACAGTACATCGATGTTGTCGCCAGTGGTCGGCGGAAGGTGCACGTGCCCGTCGACCTGGGACCGAACCGCAGCGACGCACGGATGCACGCCAAGACCGTAGGATCCTACGCAGTGCCGTAGGGGACCGCACCGCCACTTCCCAGCAAATTAGGGACACTGTTGCTCCTGGGGTATCGGCGAGGACCATTCGCAACCGTCTCCATGAAGCTGGGCTAAGGTCCCGCACACCGTTAGGCCGTCTTCCGCTCACGCCCCAACATCGTGCAGCCCGCCTCCAGTGGTGTCGCGACAGGCGTGAATGGAGGGACGAATGGAGACGTGTCGTCTTCAGCGATGAGAGTCGCTTCTGCCTTGGTGCCAATTGTGGTCGTATGCGTGTTTGGCGCCGTGCAGGTGAGCGCCACAATCAGGACTGCATACGACCAAGGCACACAGGGCCAACACCCGGCATCATGGTGTGGGGAGCGATCTCCTACACTGGCCGTACACCACTGGTGATCGTCGAGGGGACACTGAATAGTGCACGGTACATCCAAACCGTCATCGAACCCATCGTTCTACCATTCCTAGACCGGCAAGGGAACTTGCTGTTCCAACAGGACAATGCACGTCCGCATGTATCCCGTGCCACCCAACGTGCTCTAGAAGGTGTAAGTCAACTACCCTGGCCAGCAAGATCTCCGGATCTGTCCCCCATTGAGCATGTTTGGGACTGGATGAAGCGTCGTCTCACGCGGTCTGCACGTCCAGCACGAACGCTGGTCCAACTGAGGCGCCAGGTGGAAATAGCATGGCAAGCCGTTCCACAGGACTACATCCAGCATCTCTACGATCGTCTCCATGGGAGAATAGCAGCCTGCATTGCTGCGAAAGGTGGATATACACTGTACTAGTGCCGACATTGTGCATGCTCTGTTGCCTGTGTTTATGTGCCTGTGGTTCTGTCAGTGTGATCATGTGATGTATCTGACCCCAGGAATGTGTCAATAAAGTTTCCCCTTCCTGGGACAATGAATTCACGGTGTTCTTATTTCAATTTCCAGGAGTGTATACCTGGCCGGATGACGAGGCATTTGGGTACCTTAAGGGAGTCATACTTACTGCAGCCAGCTGCTAACCCTTCTTTGAATCTGTCCTCTCTTTAATTTGTACTGTGGTCAGTCCTGCAGAAGCGATACGCCACCACCTGTCCATGTTACCGTTGTCTGAGTTACTTCAACGACGATTTCCTCGAGTTTTCAAATAAATTTCGCCGAGTGACGAGGCATTTGGCTACCTTAAGAGAGTCGTAGTTACTGCTGCCAGCTGCTCGACGTACTTTGCATCTTTCCACTCTTTAATTATTACTGTGGTCAGTCCTGCCGGAGCAATATGCCATTACATGTAAAGCTTAACGTTGTCTGAGCTACCTTAACGGAGATATCCTCGAGTATTCAAAAAACATTTCACATGGTGACGAGGCATTTGGCTACCTTAAGAGAGTCATAGTACCCCAGCCTGCTGCTCCCACTTTTCTAAGCGTTTCTATCATTCTTGCTATGGCCTGTCCTACGGAACCGATGTGCCACTATATGTCCACGTTAACGTCGTCACTGTTACTCCCACTACGAGTCTCTCGAGTTAGCAAATGTACCTCGCCGGATGACGAGGCATTTGACTACGTTAAGGTAGTCATTGTTACTGCAGCCAGCTGCTCCCCCTTCTTTGAATCATTCCTCTCTTTAATTCGTACTGTGGTCAGTCCTGCAGAAGCGATATGCCACCACCTGTCCATGTTACCGTTGTCTGAGTTACTTCTATGACGAATTCCTCGAGATTTCAAATTAATATCGCCGAGTGACGAGGCATTTGGCTACCTTAAGAGAGTCATAGTTACTGCTGCCAGCTGCGCGACATACTTTTGCATCTTTCCACTCTTTAATTATTACTGTGGTCAGTCCTGCTGGAGCAATATGCCATTACATGTAACCCTTAACGTTGTCTGAGGTACCTTAACGAAGATATCCTCGAGTTGTCAAAAAAAATTTCACATGGTGACGAGGCATTTGGCTACCTTAAGAGAATCATAGTACCCCTGCCTGCTGCTCCCACTTTTCTAAGCGTTTCTATCATTCTTGCTATGGCCTGTCCTACGGAACCGATGTGCCACTATATGTCCACGTTAACGTCGTCACTGTTACTCCCACTACGAGTCTCTCGAGTTAGCAAATACACTCCCGGAAATGGAAAAAAGAACACATTGACACCGGTGTGTCAGACCCACCATACTTGCTCCGGACACTGCGAGAGGGCTGTACAAGCAATGATCACACGCACGGCACAGCGGACACACCAGGAACCGCAGTGTTGGCCGTCGAATGGCGCTAGCTGCGCAGCATTTGTGCACCGCCGCCGTCAGTGTCAGCCAGTTTGCCGTGGCATACGGAGCTCCATCGCAGTCTTTAACACTGGTAGCATGCCGCGACAGTGTGGACGTGAACCGTATGTGCAGTTGACGGACTTTGAGCGAGGGCGTATAGTGGGCATGCGGGAGGCCGGGTGGACGTACCGCCGAATTGCTCAACACGTGGGGCGTGAGGTCTCCACAGTACATCGATGTTGTCGCCAGTGGTCGGCGGAAGATGCACGTGCCCGTCGACCTGGGACCGAACCGCAGCGACGCACGGATGCACGCCAAGACCGTAGGATCCTACGCAGTGCCGTAGGGGACCGCACCGCCACTTCCCAGCAAATTAGGGACACTGTTGCTCCTGGGGTATCGGCGAGGACCATTCGCAACCGTCTCCATGAAGCTGGGCTAAGGTCCCGCACACCGTTAGGCCGTCTTCCGCTCACGCCCCAACATCGTGCAGCCCGCCTCCAGTGGTGTCGCGACAGGCGTGAATGGAGGGACGAATGGAGACGTGTCGTCTTCAGCGATGAGAGTCGCTTCTGCCTTGGTGCCAATTGTGGTCGTATGCGTGTTTGGCGCCGTGCAGGTGAGCGCCACAATCAGGACTGCATACGACCAAGGCACACAGGGCCAACACCCGGCATCATGGTGTGGGGAGCGATCTCCTACACTGGCCGTACACCACTGGTGATCGTCGAGGGGACACTGAATAGTGCACGGTACATCCAAACCGTCATCGAACCCATCGTTCTACCATTCCTAGACCGGCAAGGGAACTTGCTGTTCCAACAGGACAATGCACGTCCGCATGTATCCCGTGCCACCCAACGTGCTCTAGAAGGTGTAAGTCAACTACCCTGGCCAGCAAGATCTCCGGATCTGTCCCCCATTGAGCATGTTTGGGACTGGATGAAGCGTCGTCTCACGCGGTCTGCACGTCCAGCACGAACGCTGGTCCAACTGAGGCGCCAGGTGGAAATAGCATGGCAAGCCGTTCCACAGGACTACATCCAGCATCTCTACGATCGTCTCCATGGGAGAATAGCAGCCTGCATTGCTGCGAAAGGTGGATATACACTGTACTAGTGCCGACATTGTGCATGCTCTGTTGCCTGTGTTTATGTGCCTGTGGTTCTGTCAGTGTGATCATGTGATGTATCTGACCCCAGGAATGTGTCAATAAAGTTTCCCCTTCCTGGGACAATGAATTCACGGTGTTCTTATTTCAATTTCCAGGAGTGTATACCTGGCCGGATGACGAGGCATTTGGGTACCTTAAGGGAGTCATACTTACTGCAGCCAGCTGCTAACCCTTCTTTGAATCTGTCCTCTCTTTAATTTGTACTGTGGTCAGTCCTGCAGAAGCGATACGCCACCACCTGTCCATGTTACCGTTGTCTGAGTTACTTCAACGACGATTTCCTCGAGTTTTCAAATAAATTTCGCCGAGTGACGAGGCATTTGGCTACCTTAAGAGAGTCGTAGTTACTGCTGCCAGCTGCTCGACGTACTTTGCATCTTTCCACTCTTTAATTATTACTGTGGTCAGTCCTGCCGGAGCAATATGCCATTACATGTAAAGCTTAACGTTGTCTGAGCTACCTTAACGGAGATATCCTCGAGTATTCAAAAAACATTTCACATGGTGACGAGGCATTTGGCTACCTTAAGAGAGTCATAGTACCCCTGCCTGCTGCTCCCACTTTTCTAAGCGTTTCTATCATTCTTGCTATGGCCTGTCCTACGGAACCGATGTGCCACTATATGTCCACGTTAACGTCGTCACTGTTACTCCCACTACGAGTCTCTCGAGTTAGCAAATGTACCTCGCCAGATGACGAGGCATTTGGCTACCATAAGGGAGTCATTGTTACTGCAGCCAGCTGCTCCCCCTTCTTTGAATCTTTCCTCTCTTTAATTCGTACTGTGGTCAGTCCTGCAGAAGCGATATGCCACCACCTGTCCATGTTACCGTTGTCTGAGTTACTTCAATGACGATTTCCTCGCGATTTCAAATAAATATCGCCGAGTGACGAGGCATTTGGCTACCTTAAGAGAGTCATAGTTACTGCTGCCAGCTGCGCGACGTACTTTGCATCTTTCCACTCTTTAATTATTACTGTGGTCAGCCCTGCAGGAGCAATATGCCATTACATGTAAAGCTTAACGTTGTCTGAGCTACCTTAACGAAGATATCCTCGAGTTTTCAAAAAACATTTCACATGGTGACGAGGCATTTGGCTACCTTAAGAGAGTCATAGTACCCCTGCCTGCTGCTCCCACTTTTCTAAGCGTTTCTATCATTCTTGCTATGGCCTGTCCTACGGAACCGATGTGCCACTATATGTCCACGTTAACGTCGTCACTGTTACTCCCACTACGAGTCTCTCGAGTTAGCAAATGTACCTCGCCGGATGACGAGGCATTTGACTACGTTAAGGGAGTCATTGTTACTGCAGCCAGCTGCTCCCCCTTCTTTGAATCTTTCCTCTCTTTAATTCGTACTGTGGTCAGTCCTGCAGAAGCGATATGCCACCACCTGTCCATGTTACCGTTGTCTGAGTTACTTCTATGACGAATTCCTCGAGATTTCAAATTAATATCGCCGAGTGACGAGGCATTTGGCTACCTTAAGAGAGTCATAGTTACTGCTGCCAGCTGCGCGACATACTTTTGCATCTTTCCACTCTTTAATTATTACTGTGGTCAGTCCTGCAGGAGCAATATGCCATTACATGTAACCCTTAACGTTGTCTGAGGTATCTTAACGAAGATATCCTCGAGTTCTCAAAAAAAATTTCACATGGTGACGAGGCATTTGGCTACCTTAAGAGAGTCATAGTACCCCTGCCTGCTGCTCCCACTTTTCTAAGCGTTTCTATCATTCTTGCTATGGCCTGTCCTACGGAACCGATGTGCCACTATATGTCCACGTTAACGTCGTCACTGTTACTCCCACTACGAGTCTCTCGAGTTAGCAAATATACCTGGCCGGATGACGAGGCATTTGGGTACCTTAAGGGAGTCATACTTACTGCAGCCAGCTGCTAACCCTTCTTTGAATCTGTCCTCTCTTTAATTTGAACTGTGGTCAGTCCTGCAGAAGCGATACGCCACCACCTGTCCATGTTACCGTTGTCTGAGTTACTTCAACGACGATTTCCTCGAGTTTTCAAATAAATTTCGCCGAGTCACGAGGCATTTGGCTACCTTAAGAGCGTCGTAGTTACTGGTGCCAGCTGCTCGACGTACTTTGCATCTTTCCACTCTTTAATTATTACTGTGGTCAGTCCTGCCGGAGCAATATGCCATTACATGTAAACCTTAACGTTGTCTGAGCTACCTTAACGAAGATATCCTCCAGTTTTCAAAAAACATTTCACATGGTGACGAGGCATTTGGCTACCTTAAGAGAGTCATAGTACCCCTGCCTGCTGCTCCCACTTTTCTAAGCGTTTCTATCATTCTTGCTATGGCCTGTCCTATGGAACCGATGTGCCACTATATGTCCACGTTAACGTCGTCACTGTTACTCCCACTACGAGTCTCTCGAGTTAGCAAATGTACCTCGCCGGATGACGAGGCATTTGACTACGTTAAGGGAGTCATTGTTACTGCAGCCAGCTGCTCCCCCTTCTTTGAATCTTTCCTCTCTTTAATTCGTACTGTGGTCAGTCCTGCAGAAGCGATATGCCACCACCTGTCCATGTTACCGTTGTCTGAGTTACTTCTATGACGAATTCCTCGAGATTTCAAATTAATATCGCCGAGTGACGAGGCATTTGGCTACCTTAAGAGAGTCATAGTTACTGCTGCCAGCTGCGCGACATACTTTTGCATCTTTCCACTCTTTAATTATTACTGTGGTCAGTCCTGCAGGAGCAATATGCCATTACATGTAACCCTTAACGTTGTCTGAGGTATCTTAACGAAGATATCCTCGAGTTCTCAAAAAAAATTTCACATGGTGACGAGGCATTTGGCTACCTTAAGAGAATCATAGTACCCCTGCCTGCTGCTCCCACTTTTCTAAGCGTTTCTATCATTCTTGCTATGGCCTGTCCTACGGAACCGATGTGCCACTATATGTCCACGTTAACGTCGTCACTGTTACTCCCACTACGAGTCTCTCGAGTTAGCAAATATACCTGGCCGGATGACGAGGCATTTGGGTACCTTAAGGGACTCATACTTACTGCAGCCAGCTGCTAACCCTTCTTTGAATTTTTCCTCTCTTTAATTCGTACTGTGGTCAGTCCTGCAGAAGCGATATGCCACCACCTGTCCATGTTACCGTTGTCTGAGTTACTTCAATGACGATTTCCTCGAGATTTCAAATAAATATCGCCGAGTGACGAGGCATTTGGCTACCTTAAGAGAGTCATAGTTACTGCTGCCAGCTGCGCGACGTACTTTGCATCTTTCCACTCTTTAATTATTACTGTGGTCAGTCCTGCAGGAGCAATATGCCATTACATGTAACCCTTAACGTTGTCTGAGCTACCTTAACGAAGATATCCTCGAGTTCTCAAAAAAATTTTTACATGGTGACGAGGCATTTGGCTACCTTAAGAGAGTCATAGTACCCCTGCCTGCTACTCCCACTTTTCTAAGCGTTTCTATCATTCTTGCTATGGCCTGTCCTACGGAACCGATGTGCCACTATATGTCCACGTTAACGTCGTCACTGTTACTCCCACTACGAGTCTCTCGACTTAGCAAATGTACCTCGCCGGATGACGAGGCATTTGGGTACCTTAAGGGAGTCATAGTTACTGCAGCCAGCTGCTCCCCCTTCTTTGAATCTGTCCTCTCTTTAATTTGTACTGTGGTCAGTCCTGCAGAAGCGATACGCCACCACCTGTCCATGTTACCGTTGTCTGAGTTACTTCAACGACGATTTCCTCGAGTTTTCAAATAAATTTCGCCGAGTGACGAGGCATTTGGCTACCTTAAGAGAGTCGTAGTTACTGCTGCCAGCTGCTCGACGTACTTTGCATCTTTCCACTCTTTAATTATTACTGTGGTCAGTCCTGCCGGAGCAATATGCCATTACATGTAAAGCTTAACGTTGTCTGAGCTACCTTAACGAAGATATCCTCGAGTTTTCAAAAAACATTTCACATGGTGACGAGGCATTTGGCTACCTTAAGAGAGTCATAGTACCCCTGCCTGCTGCTCCCACTTATCTAAGCGTTTCTATCATTCTTGCTATGGCCTGTCCTACGGAACCGATGTGCCACTATATGTCCACGTTAACGTCGTCACTGTTACTCCCACTACGAGTCTCTCGAGTTAGCAAATGTACCTCGCCGGATGACGAGGCATTTGACTACGTTAAGGGAGTCATTGTTACTGCAGCCAGCTGCTCCCCCTTCTTTGAATCTTTCCTCTCTTTAATTCGTACTGTGGTCAGTCCTGCAGAAGCGATATGCCACCACCTGTCCATGTTACCGTTGTCTGAGTTACTTCAATGACGATTTCCTCGAGATTTCAAATAAATATCGCCGAGTGACGAGGCATTTGGCTACCTTAAGAGAGTCATAGTTACTGCTGCCAGCTGCGCGACGTACTTTGCATCTTTCCACTCTTTAATTATTACTGTGGTCAGTCCTGCAGGAGCAATATGCCATTACATGTAACCCTTAACGTTGTCTGAGCTACCTTAACGAAGATATCCTCGAGTTCTCAAAAAAATTTTTACATGGTGACGAGGCATTTGGCTACCTTAAGAGAGTCATAGTACCCCTGCCTGCTACTCCCACTTTTCTAAGCGTTTCTATCATTCTTGCTATGGCCTGTCCTACGGAACCGATGTGCCACTATATGTCCACGTTAACGTCGTCACTGTTACTCCCACTACGAGTCTCTCGACTTAGCAAATGTACCTCGCCGGATGACGAGGCATTTGGGTACCTTAAGGGAGTCATAGTTACTGCAGCCAGCTGCTCCCCCTTCTTTGAATCTGTCCTCTCTTTAATTTGTACTGTGGTCAGTCCTGCAGAAGCGATACGCCACCACCTGTCCATGTTACCGTTGTCTGAGTTACTTCAACGACGATTTCCTCGAGTTTTCAAATAAATTTCGCCGAGTGACGAGGCATTTGGCTACCTTAAGAGAGTCGTAGTTACTGCTGCCAGCTGCTCGACGTACTTTGCATCTTTCCACTCTTTAATTATTACTGTGGTCAGTCCTGCCGGAGCAATATGCCATTACATGTAAAGCTTAACGTTGTCTGAGCTACCTTAACGAAGATATCCTCGAGTTTTCAAAAAACATTTCACATGGTGACGAGGCATTTGGCTACCTTAAGAGAGTCATAGTACCCCTGCCTGCTGCTCCCACTTATCTAAGCGTTTCTATCATTCTTGCTATGGCCTGTCCTACGGAACCGATGTGCCACTATATGTCCACGTTAACGTCGTCACTGTTACTCCCACTACGAGTCTCTCGAGTTAGCAAATGCACCTCGCCGGATGACGAGGCATTTGACTACGTTAAGGGAGTCATTGTTACTGCAGCCAGCTGCTCCCCCTTCTTTGAATCTTTCCTCTCTTTAATTCGTACTGTGGTCAGTCCTGCAGAAGCGATATGCCACCACCTGTCCATGTTACCGTTGTCTGAGTTACTTCTATGACGAATTCCTCGAGATTTCAAATTAATATCGCCGAGTGACGAGGCATTTGGCTACCTTAAGAGAGTCATAGTTACTGCTGCCAGCTGCGCGACATACTTTTGCATCTTTCCACTCTTTAATTATTACTGTGGTCAGTCCTGCAGGAGCAATATGCCATTACATGTAACCCTTAACGTTGTCTGAGGTATCTTAACGAAGATATCCTCGAGTTCTCAAAAAAAATTTCACATGGTGACGAGGCATTTGGCTACCTTAAGAGAATCATAGTACCCCTGCCTGCTGCTCCCACTTTTCTAAGCGTTTCTATCATTCTTGCTATGGCCTGTCCTACGGAACCGATGTGCCACTATATGTCCACGTTAACGTCGTCACTGTTACTCCCACTACGAGTCTCTCGAGTTAGCAAATATACCTGGCCGGATGACGAGGCATTTGGGTACCTTAAGGGAGTCATACTTAATGCAGCCAGCTGCTAACCCTTCTTTGAATCTGTCCTCTCTTTAATTTGAACTGTGGTCAGTCCTGCAGAAGCGATACGCCACCACCTGTCCATGTTACCGTTGTCTGAGTTACTTCAACGACGATTTCCTCGAGTTTTCAAATAAATTTCGCCGAGTCACGAGGCATTTGGCTACCTTAAGAGCGTCGTAGTTACTGGTGCCAGCTGCTCGACGTACTTTGCATCTTTCCACTCTTTAATTATTACTGTGGTCAGTCCTGCCGGAGCAATATGCCATTACATGTAAACCTTAACGTTGTCTGAGCTACCTTAACGAAGATATCCTCGAGTTCTCAAAAAAATTTTTACATGGTGACGAGGCATTTGGCTACCTTAAGAGAGTCATAGTACCCCTGCCTGCTACTCCCACTTTTCTAAGCGTTTCTATCATTCTTGCTATGGCCTGTCCTACGGAACCGATGTGCCACTATATGTCCACGTTAACGTCGTCACTGTTACTCCCACTACGAGTCTCTCGAGTTAGCAAATGTACCTCGCCGGATGACGAGGCATTTGGGTACCTTAAGGGAGTCATAATTACTGCAGCCAGCTGCTCCCCCTTCTTTGAATCTGTCCTCTCTTTAATTTGTACTGTGGTCAGTCCTGCAGAAGCGATACGCCACCACCTGTCCATGTTACCGTTGTCTGAGTTACTTCAACGACGATTTCCTCGAGTTTTCAAATAAATTTCGCCGAGTGACGAGGCATTTGGCTACCTTAAGAGAGTCGTAGTTACTGCTGCCAGCTGCTCGACGTACTTTGCATCTTTCCACTCTTTAATTATTACTGTGGTCAGTCCTGCCGGAGCAATATGCCATTACATGTAAAGCTTAACGTTGTCTGAGCTACCTTAACGAAGATATCCTCGAGTTTTCAAAAAACATTTCACATGGTGACGAGGCATTTGGCTACCTTAAGAGAGTCATAGTACCCCTGCCTGCTGCTCCCACTTTTCTAAGCGTTTCTATCATTCTTGCTATGGCCTGTCCTACGGAACCGATGTGCCACTATATGTCCACGTTAACGTCGTCACTGTTACTCCCACTACGAGTCTCTCGAGTTAGCAAATGTACCTCGCCGGATGACGAGGCATTTGACTACGTTAAGGGAGTCATTGTTACTGCAGCCAGCTGCTCCCCCTTCTTTGAATCTTTCCTCTCTTTAATTCGTACTGTGGTCAGTCCTGCAGAAGCGATATGCCACCACCTGTCCATGTTACCGTTGTCTGAGTTACTTCTATGACGAATTCCTCGAGATTTCAAATTAATATCGCCGAGTGACGAGGCATTTGGCTACCTTAAGAGAGTCATAGTTACTGCTGCCAGCTGCGCGACATACTTTTGCATCTTTCCACTCTTTAATTATTACTGTGGTCAGTCCTGCAGGAGCAATATGCCATTACATGTAACCCTTAACGTTGTCTGAGGTATCTTAACGAAGATATCCTCGAGTTCTCAAAAAAAATTTCACATGGTGACGAGGCATTTGGCTACCTTAAGAGAATCATAGTACACCTGCCTGCTGCTCCCACTTTTCTAAGCGTTTCTATCATTCTTGCTATGGCCTGTCCTACGGAACCGATGTGCCACTATATGTCCACGTTAACGTCGTCACTGTTACTCCCACTACGAGTCTCTCGAGTTAGCAAATATACCTGGCCGGATGACGAGGCATTTGGGTACCTTAAGGGAGTCATACTTACTGCAGCCAGCTGCTAACCCTTCTTTGAATCTGTCCTCTCTTTAATTTGTACTGTGGTCAGTCCTGCAGAAGCGATACGCCACCACCTGTCCATGTTACCGTTGTCTGAGTTACTTCAACGACGATTTCCTCGAGTTTTCAAATAAATTTCGCCGAGTCACGAGGCATTTGGCTACCTTAAGAGCGTCGTAGTTACTGGTGCCAGCTGCTCGACGTACTTTGCATCTTTCCACTCTTTAATTATTACTGTGGTCAGTCCTGCCGGAGCAATTTGCCATTACATGTAAACCTTAACGTTGTCTGAGCTACCTTAACGAAGATATCCTCGAGTTTTCAAAAAACATTTCACATGGTGACGAGGTATTCGGCTACCTTAAGAGAGTCATAGTACTCCTGCCTGCTGCTCCCACTTTTCTAAGCGTTTCTATCATTCTTGCTATGGCCTGTCCTACGGAACCGATGTGCCACTATATGTCCACGTTAACGTCGTCACTGTTACTCCCACTACGAGTCTCTCGATTTAGCAAATGTACCACGCCGGATGACGAGGCATTTGGCTACCTTAAGGGAGTCATTGTTACTGCAGCCAGCTGCTCCCCCTTCTTTGAATCTGTCCTCTCTTTAATTTGTACTGTGGTCAGTCCTGCAGAAGCGATACGCCACCACCTGTCCATGTTACCGTTTTCTGAGTTACTTCAACGACGATTTCCTCGAGTTTTCAAATAAATTTCGCCGAGTGACGAGGCATTTGGCTACCTTAAGAGAGTCGTAGTTACCGCTGCCAGCTGCTCGACGTACTTTGCATCTTTCCACTCTTTAATTATTACTGTGGTCAGTCCTGCCGGAGCAATATGCCATTACATGTAAAGCTTAACGTTGTCTGAGCTACCTTAACGGAGATATCCTCGAGTATTCAAAAAACATTTCACATGGTGACGAGGCATTTGGCTACCTTAAGAGAGTCATAGTACCCCTGCCTGCTGCTCCCACTTTTCTAAGCGTTTCTATCATTCTTGCTATGGCCTGTCCTACGGAACCGATGTGCCACTATATGTCCACGTTAACGTCGTCACTGTTACTCCCACTACGAGTCTCTCGAGTTAGCAAATGTACCTCGCCGGATGACGAGGCATTTGACTACGTTAAGGTAGTCATTGTTACTGCAGCCAGCTGCTCCCCCTTCTTTGAATCTGTCCTCTCTTTAATTTGTACTGTGGTCAGTCCTGCAGAAGCGATATGCCACCACCTGTCCATGTTACCGTTGTCTGAGTTACTTCTATGACGAATTCCTCGAGATTTCAAATTAATATCGCCGAGTGACGAGGCATTTGGCTACCTTAAGAGAGTCATAGTTACTGCTGCCAGCTGCGCGACATACTTTTGCATCTTTCCACTCTTTAATTATTACTGTGGTCAGTCCTGCTGGAGCAATATGCCATTACATGTAACCCTTAACGTTGTCTGAGGTACCTTAACGAAGATATCCTCGAGTTGTCAAAAAAAATTTCACATGGTGACGAGGCATTTGGCTACCTTAAGAGAATCACAGTACCCCTGCCTGCTGCTCCCACTTTTCTAAGCGTTTCTATCATTCTTGCTATGGCCTGTCCTACGGAACCGATGTGCCACTATATGTCCACGTTAACGTCGTCACTGTTACTCCCACTACGAGTCTCTCGAGTTAGCAAATACACTCCCGGAAATGGAAAAAAGAACACATTGACACCGGTGTGTCAGACCCACCATACTTGCTCCGGACACTGCGAGAGGGCTGTACAAGCAATGATCACACGCACGGCACAGCGGACACACCAGGAACCGCAGTGTTGGCCGTCGAATGGCGCTAGCTGCGCAGCATTTGTGCACCGCCGCCGTCAGTGTCAGCCAGTTTGCCGTGGCATACGGAGCTCCATCGCAGTCTTTAACACTGGTAGCATGCCGCGACAGTGTGGACGTGAACCGTATGTGCAGTTGACGGACTTTGAGCGAGGGCGTATAGTGGGCATGCGGGAGGCCGGGTGGACGTACCGCCGAATTGCTCAACACGTGGGGCGTGAGGTCTCCACAGTACATCGATGTTGTCGCCAGTGGTCGGCGGAAGGTGCACGTGCCCGTCGACCTGGGACCGAACCGCAGCGACGCACGGATGCACGCCAAGACCGTAGGATCCTACGCAGTGCCGTAGGGGACCGCACCGCCACTTCCCAGCAAATTAGGGACACTGTTGCTCCTGGGGTATCGGCGAGGACCATTCGCAACCGTCTCCATGAAGCTGGGCTAAGGTCCCGCACACCGTTAGGCCGTCTTCCGCTCACGCCCCAACATCGTGCAGCCCGCCTCCAGTGGTGTCGCGACAGGCGTGAATGGAGGGACGAATGGAGACGTGTCGTCTTCAGCGATGAGAGTCGCTTCTGCCTTGGTGCCAATTGTGGTCGTATGCGTGTTTGGCGCCGTGCAGGTGAGCGCCACAATCAGGACTGCATACGACCAAGGCACACAGGGCCAACACCCGGCATCATGGTGTGGGGAGCGATCTCCTACACTGGCCGTACACCACTGGTGATCGTCGAGGGGACACTGAATAGTGCACGGTACATCCAAACCGTCATCGAACCCATCGTTCTACCATTCCTAGACCGGCAAGGGAACTTGCTGTTCCAACAGGACAATGCACGTCCGCATGTATCCCGTGCCACCCAACGTGCTCTAGAAGGTGTAAGTCAACTACCCTGGCCAGCAAGATCTCCGGATCTGTCCCCCATTGAGCATGTTTGGGACTGGATGAAGCGTCGTCTCACGCGGTCTGCACGTCCAGCACGAACGCTGGTCCAACTGAGGCGCCAGGTGGAAATAGCATGGCAAGCCGTTCCACAGGACTACATCCAGCATCTCTACGATCGTCTCCATGGGAGAATAGCAGCCTGCATTGCTGCGAAAGGTGGATATACACTGTACTAGTGCCGACATTGTGCATGCTCTGTTGCCTGTGTTTATGTGCCTGTGGTTCTGTCAGTGTGATCATGTGATGTATCTGACCCCAGGAATGTGTCAATAAAGTTTCCCCTTCCTGGGACAATGAATTCACGGTGTTCTTATTTCAATTTCCAGGAGTGTATACCTGGCCGGATGACGAGGCATTTGGGTACCTTAAGGGAGTCATACTTACTGCAGCCAGCTGCTAACCCTTCTTTGAATCTGTCCTCTCTTTAATTTGTACTGTGGTCAGTCCTGCAGAAGCGATACGCCACCACCTGTCCATGTTACCGTTGTCTGAGTTACTTCAACGACGATTTCCTCGAGTTTTCAAATAAATTTCGCCGAGTGACGAGGCATTTGGCTACCTTAAGAGAGTCGTAGTTACTGCTGCCAGCTGCTCGACGTACTTTGCATCTTTCCACTCTTTAATTATTACTGTGGTCAGTCCTGCCGGAGCAATATGCCATTACATGTAAAGCTTAACGTTGTCTGAGCTACCTTAACGGAGATATCCTCGAGTATTCAAAAAACATTTCACATGGTGACGAGGCATTTGGCTACCTTAAGAGAGTCATAGTACCCCTGCCTGCTGCTCCCACTTTTCTAAGCGTTTCTATCATTCTTGCTATGGCCTGTCCTACGGAACCGATGTGCCACTATATGTCCAAGTTAACGTCGTCACTGTTACTCCCACTACGAGTCTCTCGAGTTAGCAAATGTACCTCGCCAGATGACGAGGCATTTGGCTACCATAAGGGAGTCATTGTTACTGCAGCCAGCTGCTCCCCCTTCTTTGAATCTTTCCTCTCTTTAATTCGTACTGTGGTCAGTCCTGCAGAAGCGATATGCCACCACCTGTCCATGTTACCGTTGTCTGAGTTACTTCAATGACGATTTCCTCGAGATTTCAAATAAATATCGCCGAGTGACGAGGCATTTGGCTACCTTAAGAGAGTCATAGTTACTGCTGCCAGCTGCGCGACGTACTTTGCATCTTTCCACTCTTTAATTATTACTGTGGTCAGTCCTGCAGGAGCAATATGCCATTACATGTAACCCTTAACGTTGTCTGAGCTACCTTAACGAAGATATCCTCGAGTTCTCAAAAAAAATTTTACATGGTGACGAGGCATTTGGCTACCTTAAGAGAGTCATAGTACCCCTGCCTGCTACTCCCACTTTTCTAAGCGTTTCTATCATTCTTGCTATGGCCTGTCCTACGGAACCGATGTGCCACTATATGTCCACGTTAACGTCGTCACTGTTACTCCCACTACGAGTCTCTCGAGTTAGCAAATGCACCTCGCCGGATGACGAGGCATTTGACTACGTTAAGGGAGTCATTGTTACTGCAGCCAGCTGCTCCCCCTTCTTTGAATCTTTCCTCTCTTTAATTCGTACTGTGGTCAGTCCTGCAGAAGCGATATGCCACCACCTGTCCATGTTACCGTTGTCTGAGTTACTTCTATGACGAATTCCTCGAGATTTCAAATTAATATCGCCGAGTGACGAGGCATTTGGCTACCTTAAGAGAGTCATAGTTACTGCTGCCAGCTGCGCGACATACTTTTGCATCTTTCCACTCTTTAATTATTACTGTGGTCAGTCCTGCAGGAGCAATATGCCATTACATGTAACCCTTAACGTTGTCTGAGGTATCTTAACGAAGATATCCTCGAGTTCTCAAAAAAAATTTCACATGGTGACGAGGCATTTGGCTACCTTAAGAGAATCATAGTACCCCTGCCTGCTGCTCCCACTTTTCTAAGCGTTTCTATCATTCTTGCTATGGCCTGTCCTACGGAACCGATGTGCCACTATATGTCCACGTTAACGTCGTCACTGTTACTCCCACTACGAGTCTCTCGAGTTAGCAAATATACCTGGCCGGATGACGAGGCATTTGGGTACCTTAAGGGAGTCATACTTAATGCAGCCAGCTGCTAACCCTTCTTTGAATCTGTCCTCTCTTTAATTTGAACTGTGGTCAGTCCTGCAGAAGCGATACGCCACCACCTGTCCATGTTACCGTTGTCTGAGTTACTTCAACGACGATTTCCTCGAGTTTTCAAATAAATTTCGCCGAGTCACGAGGCATTTGGCTACCTTAAGAGCGTCGTAGTTACTGGTGCCAGCTGCTCGACGTACTTTGCATCTTTCCACTCTTTAATTATTACTGTGGTCAGTCCTGCCGGAGCAATATGCCATTACATGTAAACCTTAACGTTGTCTGAGCTACCTTAACGAAGATATCCTCGAGTTCTCAAAAAAATTTTTACATGGTGACGAGGCATTTGGCTACCTTAAGAGAGTCATAGTACCCCTGCCTGCTACTCCCACTTTTCTAAGCGTTTCTATCATTCTTGCTATGGCCTGTCCTACGGAACCGATGTGCCACTATATGTCCACGTTAACGTCGTCACTGTTACTCCCACTACGAGTCTCTCGAGTTAGCAAATGTACCTCGCCGGATGACGAGGCATTTGGGTACCTTAAGGGAGTCATAATTACTGCAGCCAGCTGCTCCCCCTTCTTTGAATCTGTCCTCTCTTTAATTTGTACTGTGGTCAGTCCTGCAGAAGCGATACGCCACCACCTGTCCATGTTACCGTTGTCTGAGTTACTTCAACGACGATTTCCTCGAGTTTTCAAATAAATTTCGCCGAGTGACGAGGCATTTGGCTACCTTAAGAGAGTCGTAGTTACTGCTGCCAGCTGCTCGACGTACTTTGCATCTTTCCACTCTTTAATTATTACTGTGGTCAGTCCTGCCGGAGCAATATGCCATTACATGTAAAGCTTAACGTTGTCTGAGCTACCTTAACGAAGATATCCTCGAGTTTTCAAAAAACATTTCACATGGTGACGAGGCATTTGGCTACCTTAAGAGAGTCATAGTACCCCTGCCTGCTGCTCCCACTTTTCTAAGCGTTTCTATCATTCTTGCTATGGCCTGTCCTACGGAACCGATGTGCCACTATATGTCCACGTTAACGTCGTCACTGTTACTCCCACTACGAGTCTCTCGAGTTAGCAAATGTACCTCGCCGGATGACGAGGCATTTGACTACGTTAAGGGAGTCATTGTTACTGCAGCCAGCTGCTCCCCCTTCTTTGAATCTTTCCTCTCTTTAATTCGTACTGTGGTCAGTCCTGCAGAAGCGATATGCCACCACCTGTCCATGTTACCGTTGTCTGAGTTACTTCTATGACGAATTCCTCGAGATTTCAAATTAATATCGCCGAGTGACGAGGCATTTGGCTACCTTAAGAGAGTCATAGTTACTGCTGCCAGCTGCGCGACATACTTTTGCATCTTTCCACTCTTTAATTATTACTGTGGTCAGTCCTGCAGGAGCAATATGCCATTACATGTAACCCTTAACGTTGTCTGAGGTATCTTAACGAAGATATCCTCGAGTTCTCAAAAAAAATTTCACATGGTGACGAGGCATTTGGCTACCTTAAGAGAATCATAGTACACCTGCCTGCTGCTCCCACTTTTCTAAGCGTTTCTATCATTCTTGCTATGGCCTGTCCTACGGAACCGATGTGCCACTATATGTCCACGTTAACGTCGTCACTGTTACTCCCACTACGAGTCTCTCGAGTTAGCAAATATACCTGGCCGGATGACGAGGCATTTGGGTACCTTAAGGGAGTCATACTTACTGCAGCCAGCTGCTAACCCTTCTTTGAATCTGTCCTCTCTTTAATTTGTACTGTGGTCAGTCCTGCAGAAGCGATACGCCACCACCTGTCCATGTTACCGTTGTCTGAGTTACTTCAACGACGATTTCCTCGAGTTTTCAAATAAATTTCGCCGAGTCACGAGGCATTTGGCTACCTTAAGAGCGTCGTAGTTACTGGTGCCAGCTGCTCGACGTACTTTGCATCTTTCCACTCTTTAATTATTACTGTGGTCAGTCCTGCCGGAGCAATTTGCCATTACATGTAAACCTTAACGTTGTCTGAGCTACCTTAACGAAGATATCCTCGAGTTTTCAAAAAACATTTCACATGGTGACGAGGTATTCGGCTACCTTAAGAGAGTCATAGTACTCCTGCCTGCTGCTCCCACTTTTCTAAGCGTTTCTATCATTCTTGCTATGGCCTGTCCTACGGAACCGATGTGCCACTATATGTCCACGTTAACGTCGTCACTGTTACTCCCACTACGAGTCTCTCGATTTAGCAAATGTACCACGCCGGATGACGAGGCATTTGGCTACCTTAAGGGAGTCATTGTTACTGCAGCCAGCTGCTCCCCCTTCTTTGAATCTGTCCTCTCTTTAATTTGTACTGTGGTCAGTCCTGCAGAAGCGATACGCCACCACCTGTCCATGTTACCGTTTTCTGAGTTACTTCAACGACGATTTCCTCGAGTTTTCAAATAAATTTCGCCGAGTGACGAGGCATTTGGCTACCTTAAGAGAGTCGTAGTTACCGCTGCCAGCTGCTCGACGTACTTTGCATCTTTCCACTCTTTAATTATTACTGTGGTCAGTCCTGCCGGAGCAATATGCCATTACATGTAAAGCTTAACGTTGTCTGAGCTACCTTAACGGAGATATCCTCGAGTATTCAAAAAACATTTCACATGGTGACGAGGCATTTGGCTACCTTAAGAGAGTCATAGTACCCCTGCCTGCTGCTCCCACTTTTCTAAGCGTTTCTATCATTCTTGCTATGGCCTGTCCTACGGAACCGATGTGCCACTATATGTCCACGTTAACGTCGTCACTGTTACTCCCACTACGAGTCTCTCGAGTTAGCAAATGTACCTCGCCGGATGACGAGGCATTTGACTACGTTAAGGTAGTCATTGTTACTGCAGCCAGCTGCTCCCCCTTCTTTGAATCTGTCCTCTCTTTAATTTGTACTGTGGTCAGTCCTGCAGAAGCGATATGCCACCACCTGTCCATGTTACCGTTGTCTGAGTTACTTCTATGACGAATTCCTCGAGATTTCAAATTAATATCGCCGAGTGACGAGGCATTTGGCTACCTTAAGAGAGTCATAGTTACTGCTGCCAGCTGCGCGACATACTTTTGCATCTTTCCACTCTTTAATTATTACTGTGGTCAGTCCTGCTGGAGCAATATGCCATTACATGTAACCCTTAACGTTGTCTGAGGTACCTTAACGAAGATATCCTCGAGTTCTCAAAAAAAATTTCACATGGTGACGAGGCATTTGGCTACCTTAAGAGAATCA